>NC_136993.1:19934318-19976967 GCF_032717465.1 Coenobita brevimanus
GTGGATGACAGATGATGGATGATAAATGACAGGTGATGATGGATGGAGATGATTTATGATGATAACGATGCCTGACTGATGATGGGTACCGGTACTGATTATGTGTGATGGGTGACGATTATAAACGATTGTTGAGCGGTTATGGGTGGTATTGGACGATTGATGAGGATGATGGGTGATGAAAATGGATGACGATCGATGATAATGATGGATGATGATGATGGATAATAATGACACATCATCATGATGGATGATAATAGAGGTAATGATGGATGATAACAATAAATAATGGATGACAGATGGTGGCCGATGATGACTCGACGGATGAAGATGATGGATGATGGTCGACGGATGGTAATGACATGATAATGATGGACGAGGGGTAAGGATGATGGATGATTACGATGCCAGATGACCGATTATAATGTTCATAATGATTGAAAATGATAGATGTTCATAATGGGTGATAATGGCAATGATGGATGGCAGAGATGAATGGTGATGATGCATGACGATGGCAAATTGTCATAATAGATGATGGGTAATGTTAATTACTCAAGGATGGTATATTATGGATGATGATGAACGATGGATGAGGGTGGTGGAGGGTGATGATGGGTGATGTGCAGTGATAAATGACGGATGATGATGATGGAAATGTATGATGATGACGGTTGATGATGATGGACGGTGGGTGGTGATGATTGATGATGAAACTGGATGATGTATGGATGATTATGATTAGATAGGTGATGATGGATAATGATGAACGATTGAAGATGGGTGATGATGGGTGAGGGATGATGAATAATGATGTATGACATGATGTATGATTGATGACGGATGATGATGATGGATGACAGATGATCGATGATGAAGACAGATGATGGTGATAAGTAATGGATGACGATAGTGGACGTAGGCTTAGAATGAGGGATGACGAAGTTGGACGATTGGCGAGGATGATGGATGACGATGACGGACAATGGATGATGTTGTAGGATGAACACTGATAACAGATGATGGATGGTGGATGGCAGATGACAGATATTGATGATGAACGATAGATGAGGGTGATGGATGGTAAATGATGGATGAGGGTGAGAGATAATGAATGACAAATGATGATGATAGTTGGTGATGGTGATAGTGACGATGATGATGATGATGATGATGACTATGATGATGATAGTGACGATGATGATGATGATGATGATGGTGACAGTGGATGACAGATGAAGGACGAGGGGCGATAGATAAAGGATAATGGGTGACCGACGATAGATGATGATGAATGGCGGGTGATGGATGATGGTAATGGTTGACGGATGATGATGATGATGGTTGATGGTGATGATGACGATGGACAATGGTAAATGATGATAATGATGATAACGGATGATGTTTAATGATGATAATGACGATGATGGAGAATGGTTAATGATGATAATGAATATAATGATGATGATGATGATGGACAAAGGTGATGATAATGATCATGGCGGTGATGAATAATAATGATGATGGTTGTTCTCTTGTTGTTTTTATTGTTTGTTGCTGCTGCTGCTGTTGTTGCTGCTGCTGTTGTAGCTGCTGCTGTTGTAGCTGCTGCTGTTGTTGCTGCTGCTCTTGCTGTTATTTTTGGTGCTGTTGTTGCAGTTGGTGTTACTCTTCTTGGTTTTGTTGCTGTTGTTATCGGCCTTATTATTACCGTATTACTGATAATTAGATATGCAGAATCGGGAAGAAATACATCACAACACATAAAATATAACTAAATGTATCCACCCATTCTTCTGTCTGCCTCTCTGTCAGTTTAGATTATTATGACCATCTGTCTTTTTAGAACTTTCAGTTCTAAATCAGTGTTCTGCATATATGGGCATTAGTATGTCATAAAGCAATATGTAATAGTTATAGGCATGTAATAATAATAGGCATTAGTATACGTCATAACACAATATGTACCACTTACACAATATGCAATGTCCAATGCTCAGGTAGAGACGTACACATCCTCTAGCCAGAATGCAAACACAAAATGAAAGGCAAACATTTTTCAGACGATCAAGAATCCTATTATGTAGCAAACACATGGGGTAACTGATGAAAGCTGGTTAGCTCACGTGGATCGAAAACTACTAGTCATCACACACACACACACACACACACACACACACACACTGGGCAATGTATATTCCTGGAAATCAGGTATAGCAGTCAGAGAGCTAGAAGAGACCAGAGAAGGCAGAAAGGGATTGAAGAGATCGGCTAGTGTAAGACATTCGCCGTCATCCTGACAATACGTGGGTTCATAACTCTGTCCATGACACCACGATATCAGTGTCACAATAAACCCCATAACCCAATAGTGTCTATAATTCACCTTCACCTACGATACCAGATAGAGGGGCAAGTGAGACAGAGAAAAGACCTACTTCATGATAACACCCCGAGTGAGCTATCCAATGCCTCACGACTTTATATTGGTAGCAACGATTCTCCACATCATCCACATTATCGACACTGGTTTTCACCTGTCTACCTGTCTACCTATTTACCTCCCTATCTTCCCTAATAACGCTGGTGACAGTAGTAAAAGAAGATAGAAGAGATGCGGTAACGTAGCGGTAATGATGCGTAAAAGAAGAAAGAAGAGACAGCAATGAAGAAGACGATTATTACAAGTTTCTACGACTTATCTATGATTTCAGTGACAAAAATTCTACTACCAACTATATCAGTCAACAGCAACTATTTACGATTTACAGCTTACGATCGACTAAAACAAGTTAATCACTAGAAGAAGAAGATGAAACAGATGAAGAAAAGCAAGACAGAGTAAGCAAGAGAAAATGAGGAAGGAATAGGAAGTAACAGCTCTTGACCAAGCTGTGAATATTGTTTTGACGCTGCACAAGCACCCGATCTCCAACCCTCCACCACAACTCCACAACTCCAAAAGAACTCCACAACTCCACACCAACGTAGCGGAAATGCGGTGGCACTGACGTGTGAGCTGTGTTGACATTCCCTACCTACCACATCACTACTACTAACTACCACCACTATCATAATCCTCTACCAGCATCTCCTACCATCATTTCTACAACAATAGTTATTAGTCAGTTTAATATTTAATCTTTTCAGGATGGCATTAGGACTTAATCATTTAAAATACAGATAGCCTACATATATATACTTAAAATAATATTATCATCATCATCATCATCATCATCCGGTCCTTCTTTCCCACCATAGGACAGGGTGAGGAGCAGCAACGTCCAGACAGCCCAAGTTTGCTGGACCACACTAATTTTCACTCATCATTCAAGCCCACGGAATCCTGGCTTTATCTGATATGCCAAAAACATTCACTACATTCTGTAGCTTGATATTAAAGAGTTCGACAGAGTCAATCCGGATGCTGTCAAGTTACCTGATCATGCACTTCTACTCACATCATTCATCCGGCCAGCTCAGTCTTTTGCCAGTCCCCTAGCCTCACCGACTTCCATACCTCTCTTCCTCACACACTCATCCAACACATCCCTCAACCTTCTTATGGCCTGCGTCGCCTCCTCCCTTCTTCAAATTGGCTCAGATATACCTTTTTCACCACTATGTTCATATCCGTTCTATCCACATGACCATACCATCTCAGTATACTCTTGTCAATTCTGGTGTCGATAAAGTTCCTCACTCCGCATCTTTCACGAATCACATAATTTCGTATCCTATCCACTCTCTGTACTCCACATAAATTCCTCAGCAACCCCTTCTCCACTGTTCTCATTCTTGACTTTTCATTTTCATGCCACACTTTAGTCTCGCATCCTTATGTTATAGATGGCACTAGCACTCCCTCATGTAAGCCTTGCGCAGCTGGAACACTCAATCTACTGTTTCTTATCAAGGCCTTCATAGCACCAGCTACTTTCCTTCCTTATGTCACTCTACTTTCCAAGACCTTTCCATATTTTTCTCTCTTTTCAATCACTGTACCCAGATATTTGAACTCTCTCACCAATTTCAGTCTTTCTCCATTCACTGTAACATCAAACTGGGAGTCACTTTCCCTCTCAGTAACCATCACTATACTCTTTTCCACATTTACTTTCAAGGTACGACGCTCACAGACATCGGCAATTCTGCACTAGTCTACCAAGTTCTTGCCTGGTTTTTGCAAGCAATATTGCATCATCAGCATACAACAAATTTGATATATTCCATCCATCACCATGCATTATCTAAAATAATATTGAAGCATTAATTCATTTATCAGTATTAAAGTAATTTCAATACAATAGTCTAACAATAACTAACAGTTATAATTATATACACAGTACCCTCGTGTCTAAGACAGTAACATTGTCGCCTGAGAATCCCATCTTGGACGAGAAATTTCTTGGAAAAATTAAAATTGTCACAAAATCTCCAAAATGTGCCCCTAGAAACATCAACCTATACCTGTTTTGGCACCAAAACAAATTTCCTCACCTTGAAAGTATGTGCTTCTCAGCATGTTATCTCCAGCTTAGTAGCACAGTTATCTCCAGCTTTGTAGCATGAGGCAGATGGCAGCACTTCAAGGGGTTAACAGACGGTTTCCTAGGCATGGTTATGTAAGGAGAGGCAATAGCCTAGGAGCAAATGCTGAGTGCAACACGCAGTGTGTCCACAACGCTCTAGTGAGGGAGACAAAAGCAAGCACTGCCTGCTCATCACGTGACCAGATGCCAATATATTATTGGACAACATCGCAACCACGTCATTCTCCCAGATGCGGGAACCGTGATGGACTGGGTGAGACCGTCATAGCTGTATTCTCCTCAGATTTTGGTCGTAATGAACTGTTGGTTCCTTAATGAATGCAGGTAACCATATTACAGCAATATATTGGATTATTATTTATAGTCTCCATTTTGGACAAACCCGTCTTGGACACGAGGGTACTGTGTGTGTATATATATATATATATATATATATATATATATATATTAGTTCATTCATATTTCCCAACCATATAACTTTCATAACTCAGTGACTGACAATATCCACTTTACACTGATATATATTATGTGTTTTATAATTTCAGTTTAGTGAGGAATCAAGAGAAATATGCTATCTAGTGAGTAATACCATTATGTATTAAAAAAAAATCATTGCTAGATGAATTAGCATTATCATTCCTTTATAGCCATACACAAGTAGGAATAGAAAACGAGCACAAAGAAAAAAGATAAAAACTAGGAAACACAGAATCCACCAGAAAAACAAAATAAACAACAAGAAACAGGTGAAATTTACCCAGAAATACATAATGATGACGATTGGTGAAAGTTTTCAGATGCAGACTGAGAATTATTGAAACTTTATACATATCATAATCAAGATGATCTGAATCAGAGAGTATACAAATCAGGAAAAACATATGAAATAGCTTAAATGACAACTGCAACGAAATTGTATTGAAAATGGACAAAGATACTTCCAGTGCATTCACTTCTTCACAGCACAGTGTATGTTTACCATCAGGATAAAAATCTTACAAATTTTTCAGGTACTGATAAAGACGGATTAGATATCCAGACAGTGCTAGATGAATGTCAACAGCATTTCGTTAGAAGAAAAATTACAAAGAAGAAAAAAAAAAGCTGTTTTTTATCAGCAAGAAAAAATCAGGAACATTGCCTAGCTGGCAATTTGTTTCAGTCAGACAAGACTTTGAAAGCTCAAATATATGGTGAGTTCAAGACAGAATTTCTCAGGAATTTCTCTGGAGGTAAGAATTTTTTAGTTGGTATAGCCCCAGATATACATGAAATAGCTGACCTTCTAAAGCAAACACATTCTTACTAAGATCTGGATAACTGCAGATGTGTCCACCATTAAAAGGATTATGCTATCTGGCATAGAAAACTCAGATTGGATTGAAAATGACGGCCATATGTCACCAATGCATGTCGTTCACATCATTGGATATATAGCTGCTTCATGTAAATTGCCTGAATGGGTGCTGAAAATAGCTAAGACAATATCTTATATTCCAGGAATGTATTTCTTAGATTATATATGAGGCGGAGTTGCACTGCAACAAAGCCAGTGTGACTGAAATATCACAGTGCAATAAAACATGGATGAAATTAGCAGAGACTGTTGCAAGGATAAATAAATCTGGTCCAAGTAAAGACCAAAGACAGTCTCGACCAGAGCACAGACAAACGGTCAACTGAACTCAAGAACTCGCTCACACATATCAGGCAACAGGCAGGCTCAGAGTTTCGGGCATAACCCAGGCACACAACGTGCGAAAGAATGACCAAGATATGTTAAATCACCTCGTAGCTCAAACTCGAAAGATAGGCTATGTTACTACTGTGCAAATCCAGGCCACACAAGATCTGAAAGTTACATAAAAAATAGAGGGTTTCAACCCTACTGTGGGAAACACGAAACTGTCTGTCACTGGACCTCAGACTGTAAAACAACAGAGAAACTGATAACTGCCTACAGGTCAGGGGAAGAATGTATCAGCACAAAAGACCAGAATACATTTTAAAAGGTAAACAAAGAGGAAGTATACAGAAATGAAAGCATTTTTGGTTTCTGCTTTTTGTGAAGATAAAAAAGATTTCATTATTATTGAATTCTGGCACACCAGTCAGTCTAACAACATAAGATGAAATAGAAAGAATCTTTAAATTAGAAGAAAGGTAACATTCATGGAGGAACAAAACTTAGATGAATACACTGTAGATGGTAAAGGAATACTAGTAAGAGATATGGTTGCGTTAGACATCAGATTTTTCAGACTATCAAAACAATTTATCATTTAAAGCAAAAATGCTCCTTGGCCTAAGTATGATGAGAGAAGAAAATATTTTTCTGATGCAACATTTCAGTGGAATACATATCGATAATGAATTAATTTATGAGTCACAATAAAGAGTAAACTGGAGAAGTGGAATGCTATTGTACTGGAAGAAACTTGTAAAGTGAAAGGACTCTCAGTAGGTAACGTTTTATGTTGGATATATAACAAAGGGGAAATGAATGTCTTTCTAATAAACCTGATGAATGGAGATGTGAACATCAAGAGAGGAACTTGTATATGTAATTTAGAGACTTGTCCATCTGCTGTACATGAAGTGACAATAGCTGGAGTGTCAAGCAAAGTAAAATCGTCAGAGAGAGAGAGAGAGAGAGAGAGAGAGAGAGAGAGATTGCATAAAAGAGGATTTGATTCACTCAGAAAATTTTAATGTGGACAATGATCTACTGGATTTACTACAGAAACATCGACAGATTGTCACATTACCCAATGAAAAATTAGGCTATACCAGATAAATGTAAAACGTCACACAACGTACACTAGATTAATGTAAAATAAATCACACAACCTACTTATATGCCAGCACAGAGAGCTGCACATTCACAGCATGCATTAGCTAGACAATATGTGGTGTTAAGTTTGGATATTGCTGAATCTTCAGTGTCCCCATGGAATCCACCACATTTTTTTCGACTTAAACAAAATGGAGAAATGCGGGAAGTTATTGATTATTGCAAACTTAATCAAGAAACAATTCCTGACCGTTTTCCTATGCCAGTGTTAAATGATGTCTTACAAAATATTGGACTGGAAAATAAAGTACTTTAAACAATCGATTTGTTCAGTGGATATTACCAGATAGTCAGATGAAGAATCACACAAATACACAGTATTTTCTACAAATAGTGGCATTTTCAATACTGAAAGATGCCAAGGGGCTTTGTATGGCAATAAGAACAATGGAAGAGTACTTGCAGAAATCAGACCAACTCCTAAACAAGGTAGCCAACGCTGGATTAAAAATTAAGCTGTTTAACCCGCCCCATCCCGACATTTTCTGGGCAGTGGTACGCCCCAGTCCCGACTTTTTTGGACCTTTTTTTTTTTTTTGGCTCAAACATCCGCTTTTGGTGATAAACATCGAAAATTCATAGAAAAATCGCTCACCTGAGGTTTAAAATACTCGATCTAGGTACGAGTACCTCCTTACCTGACTAGGTTTTCTAACAGGCTGGCACCAAAGAAAACGAGTTCTATGGGAGGGTAACTATTTGATCCACTCATAAACAGTATTTATTTATTTACTTGGTACGAATTTATGTGTAGTACAAGAGTATATTGGTTTTCAAACAGTAATATAGGCATTATAAGCATTGTTTCACTCACTAACTCATCACCATTCATGACCTTTTTTTTCCCACATTACCTGATCATCATTTCTGACTGTTTCTTCCTCTAATGCTATGTAAACTTTGTCCTCCACATTGTCATCGATTGGGGAATCACTCTGGCCCTGAATGTCTTTATTGGCCAGGTCACTGGTAACAGGTGAATTGCCGAGACAATGGCATGCAGGGGGGGGGGAGAGGTTATGCGGTGTAAGGCATTGTCCCTGCTTGGCATCTTGTAGAGAAATAGAGGAAGGTGTCCCGTGTATACATGCCAAAAATCACTCACGAAATAACTCGCGAAATTTGAAAATTGTGCAAATTAGGGACCTTGCAATGTTGCCGTGTTAATTCACATCTCCGGGATATGAGTGCACATCATGTGAGGACGTGAATTCACGTCTCCGGGACGCGGCGGATTAAAAGTATTATTTCCTTTACAGAAATGAAACTCCTAGGCCATAGGCTGGATGTAGAGGGTATCCACACCTCAGATGAAAAAATACAAGCAGTAAGGGATTTCCCTGAACCCACAAATGTCAGTGAAGTTCGACACCTTATAGGACTTAAAGATCTTTTATACAAGGATTATCCAAAGTAGCAGAGCCATTATTCCACCTTAAAAAAAAAAAAAAAAAAAAGCAATATTTCAATGGACAAAAACAACAGTTACCATTTAATGATTTTAAAGGTAAACTTACATGTGCACCTGATTTAGCATATCCAAACTTTGATAAACCATTTAAATTTCCACAGTGTTTCACTTTTCCTCCTGGCTGTGATGTTCCCTTAAAAAGGTCCGATCAACAGGCTATGCCATTCGTACGAAATCCACGAATCGATTTCAAAGGTTGTGCTCTGGATTTTGATGCGAATACTTTGTGTATTCATCCGCCCATGCTTGGAGTTGCCAGGTTGTCCTTTTAGCATCCTCCACACTGCATCACGCATTACATAACCACATGAGCCCTAATGATGGGAATTCAGGCTCTTTCAAGGGAGCTGCCTCATTTGGCTCAGTTCAGGCAAGAGAGCCAGCCCTTTTGGTTCTTTCGGCTTTCAAATGGCTTCTCATTTAGTACCACATTGGCTTTTATAAAATTTACCCAAATATACCAATATTGCACCTTATGGTAAAAAATAAATAAAAAGGATGCAGTCACAAAAATGTAAATTCCAGAAACATATTTTTCTCTCTAAACATCTTGGAAACAATCTCATTGACAATAAGATTATGCATATTCAGCATTTACTGTTGGTAAAATCAAATTACTCTTACACATACAGTGTATTTCAACTCAAAGGCCATGTGGAGGACTTTGCATATGTAATGCACACTTAAAAATGTACATCTTCCATTTGTAATGTAAATAACGAATAAAACCTTCATTGTCATATAAAAGACAAAAAATAATATTAGCTAAATCTGGCAACCAAAGAAGAGTAACTTTGAAATGCAATAGAACATTATCTGCATATTCATGAAAAAAACAAACTTAATATTGATTATATGAAGATGGTACACATCTTGCCAAATAACAAATATATAATATATGAGTCATGTGCGCTCTCAGCTTGAATAATGCTCACCCTTGTGGAATGGATGTGGAGAGGTTGCATTAAAACAACTCGACAAAATTCAGAACAAAGCTGTTAAAATTATTAACAACCCTGCCATTACAAATAAACTACCTCCCCTACAAGTAAGAAGGAACGTTGCCTCCCTTGCATTATTTTACAGATATTTTTATGGCAAATTCTCAGACGATGTTGCGTCCATGATGCCATCTCTCCATGCATTCCCTCGTGCTATGCAGGCATCTGGTAGCGCTCATGACTGGAATGTCACTCATCTGTAATGCAGAATTTCTGCCTATCAGAATTCTTTCATTCCCCAAACTGCATCTCTCTGGAAGTCGCTTCCCCAGGGTTGTTTCCCTCCATACTTCAACCCACAGCTGTTCAAGTCAAACTGTTACAGATATTTTATTAACAGAGGACATCAGTAATCTGGTGTATGGATTATTTTTTTATTCATTTGTTTTTCGTTCCTCTGTTCTGTTATCTGAAAAAAAATATATATATATATATATATATATATATATATATATATATATATATATATATATAATATGGAAAACAGCAGCAACAAGTCTTACTTGTATCTGTTAACAGTGGAACACTAACATTATAACAGAAGGTTGTACGTGACCTCTTTAAACATGTCACTCATTTTGTCTTTATGGCAGAGTGGCGTGACGAAAAACTAGGGACTGATCTGGCTTCTTCTCTCTAAATCAAAGTAGCCTCAAATGTCGCAAGTACTGTAGCATATTTCATATGTTATTAGCATACAGCTGCAAAAATTAGCCCAATCCACTACTTTTCACCCAATCTGGCAACTCTGTGACGGTACCTTGTGACTAAACCTCCATATACTGAGTTGAGGGTTACCAGCATAGATTGTCTTCAACAACAAACAGATGTCTCACTCTGCTTGATTTTTAGTAGTGATTGAAAAGCGGTGTTTGTGGGTTGTATTTAACAAATGAGTGACCGTCCTGCCATTCTCTTTTTTATTAATTTACCAAGAAAATTACAGAAAAAAATAAACAGCTCCCAGAAGGGAGCCAGCTCCCATTGTCCACTTAAAAGAGCCGGCTCTATAAGCCGGATCATTCATGCCACTAATAAGCCCAGTTTGCTTCAGGAAGTCATGGCATCTAAAGGTTGTTTGTTGTGTGTGCCCTAGTCCTCAACTTGGCTTGGTGTTACCAAGAAAAGAGGTGCTAGAGGTCGTATTCCAAAGAAAATGAAGTATGCACGTACTGATGATGGTGATTCTAGTAATTCTAGTGTGGAAAATACTGTAAAACCTCTGAAAAATCAAAAGTTTTGCTTTTTGTCATGTTTTTTTCTTTATCTTGTTTATTGATACAAATTCTATTGCACTGAAAATGGGTAACTTTTGTGTGGATTGCTGCAACAAGGGTATCCCTCTCACCACCTTCACCGCAGTTGTGATTAAAGGCTTAGGAGTTGTATTGGTGCAAGACAATAGATGTCATAAATATCACCCAACTGCATTTGCCAGTAAACAAACAAAAGTGACAGAGAGAAACTATTGTACCACAGACCTCGAAGCTCTCGTATTAATATTTACACTACAAAAATTATTTTGTGACATTGTATATGATCACAAAATTTACCTCTATACTGACCATAAGCCCCTCTTGGGCATGTTTCAGGAAAAACTCCTCAGTGGGAGGAGAGCACAATGGAAATGTACAGTCTAGAATTACAATTTAAATATTCGCTACATAAAACGAAAAGCAAACATAGCACCAGACGCTCTGTCACAAAATCCAACAATGACCAGTGTCACTACAGTTATTCTAAGGGAAGCAAACACCAACCATGAACAAATATCATAGGCAGAAACACAGGACCCAGTATGGTCTGAAGTTATATAGAGAAGGGTGATGGTTCGGACAGTGGGATGGTTCGGACAGTGCATTTCCTGAGTAAGGTATGGGACCTAGGGCTGCGAGGTCTTGTGTGAAAGTGCAAGAGTTTGTTTGCTTCTTCCACACAGAATTTCCAAGCTATAAATGCCACACTTTTTGATGCAGGTCGTATATATATATATATATATATATATATATATATATATATATATATATATATATATATATACATATATATATATATATATATACTTTATATATATATATATATATATATATATATATGTATTTATATATTTGAACCTCCTATGTTTTAATTTGAGTGTATATAGTAAGCTATATTTCCATGAATGTGTCGAGCAGTGAATTGCCCATTATTATAGTGAATCTACATCATATGTACGGTAGAAGATACTGTTATCAGATATAAATGTTACTCTCGTGTGAAATTTTAGGGTGCCATTCAGTTAATTACATAGATTTGAGAATAATTTGGATAGTTGAGAAGGGGGTGGTTCATCAGTATCAGAACTATCCCTGACTGCAATATGCATTAAAAAGCCATAAGTCATTCAGTCAAACAGAAATTGGCAAAATAAATAGATAAAACGAGAGATTAAGAATCTTTTGCAATCTGAAATAGAGGCCCGGAAAGTGAGAAGTGAAGTCATAATTCCAGAGAGAGAGAGGGGGGGAGAGGGAGGAAGGGAGGGAGAGATCAGGCCAGTTATGCATCTTTTAAGTCTGAGTAAGAGGTTAAGTCAGTTATACATAATTTTGATTCATTTAAATTCAGTATAAACAAAATATGTTTTCGAACAATTATGAAGGAATTATTTTGGATAGTGGAGTTAGATTTATGCCTGAACGAGAGAGAGAGAGAGAGAGAGAGAGAGAGAGAGAGAGAGAGAGAGAGAGAGAAAGAGAGATTGGATCAATTATGCATCATTTTAAATCAGAAAGTAAGAGGCTAATTTAATTATCCATAACTCTGGTGAAACTTATTTCAGTTTTAAAATATTATTTTTTAACAAATATGAAGAGACTCATTTGGACTCTGAAGTTTAATTTTGTACTGTAGGAAAATCAAATATCTTTGAATTTATAAATTTTGTTTTTTTAGCCAATCAAAGTCCCATAATTTTCATGAGGTGCCAGGCAATACATGTGGCCAAACCATTCCATCTATCTGTCTGGTTTGGATGATTTAGAAACTTGTGTTTTGTTAACTACCCGATTTACCTCTAAACTGAAAAGAAATAAGGTTTTGATATTATGAGGCTGAAGACCCATATAATGAGGCAACATCTTAAAATTAACATAATTACACTACTGCTCAAACCTGAATTTTGGAAATATATATATATATATTTTTTAACCCACTGCATCCCAGTGTCATGAATACATGTCGAACTGGGGACATCCGGGTGATATGTATACATGATCTAGTGTTTTGTGCCATTGTCTGAATATTCAGCTGGCTTTTTCCACCACACGCAGCCACTGGCAACCCTCTGTCACGCTTCACAATCACACTCCAGTTACCTGTGTACCTCCATAATGAATAGACCTATGCAAAAAATTTTCCCTGTGGCTGGACCCTTGGCTGAGCACCCGCAGCCACCCACTTCAACACCAATGAAGTTCAGAGGCTCGAAGAAGAAAAGCCTTAGTGATATTGTGATAGGGAGAGAATTAGACTTGGCATTATTGCCAGCTGTGAGTGGTGACTCTTCCTCTGAGGAATGTGACCTCGCCATGATGAGTGTTGAAACTTATGCGTCAGATGAGTAGGTTGACCATGAGTTCTCCATTTATGTGCCAGTTGTTTTCCCCTGTACGTTCATTTGCCATTTCCAATGATGAAAATGGTTCAGAGGATATTGACAATCCTGGAGAGGGGATACTAGCACATTGGAGAAGATGGAAAAGGAAGTAGGGAGTGGAGAAAGGGAGGAGGTGGAGGAGGGAGGGAGGAGGAAGTTCCTTAGGGCAAGCCTCACACCAGCGTGTGACTCCAGTCCTACCATGGATTTTTCACCCAAACTATCATTACACTAACCTCCACTAACCACTCTACCACCCAGTTGACCTGTCACTCATCCTGCTTCTCAACCTGCCTCACTGTGTGCCTCGCAATGTTGCCTGTCTCACCACATGCCTCGCCACGCGCCTCACCACATACCTTGCCACACCGGCCTGCCTCACCACATGCCTTGCCACACCAGCCTGCCACACCATGTGCCACGTAATGCCGGGCTGCCTCGCCATTTGCCTTGCAACACCACCCTACCTCATCACAACAGCCAGGTATGTCTGGGTATGCAGGTGCAGGTGCACAGCCACAATCATTTTATGGCTGCCATCGCCTGGATTCACCATCGCCATCACCAGCAAGATCACCGTCACCAGCATCATCATCATCATCATGACCAATACCTGCCTCATCAAGTGATTATTTGCCAGATTCTCCAAAAGGCACCCTGCTAGGAGCTGAGGCAGGGCACCGGGCAGGCCATGTGCATGGCAGGCAAGCCAGGGACCAATGGTAGATATGTTGGAGACCTTCACCTGGAAGGAAGGGATAGGGTTCCAGCCTGATGTACCTGTGTTTGATGAGTCAAATGCAGGTGTGCAGCCAGAATTCCCTTGCAGTGCAACATCCACTCCTGTTGATTATTTTATTTTATTTATTTTTTTTTTAACCATGACATGGATTTCATTGTAAAGGAAATCAGTGCATTCAGGGAATACTGCTGCAATTAGGGTGAAACCTTACACATTTGTGAAAGTGCAAAAATGAGGGAGTGGACAATGAATATAAATGAGATGCATGTTTGGCTTGCATTGACAATGTTGATGCCATGCATAAAAACCACAATATCCATGACTACTGGTTGGTGGACGATATTGCATCAACACCTCTGTTTGGTAAGTACAAGTATATGCCATGGGACAGATAGCTCTACATCCTCTGATACCTGCATTTCTTTTTCCAACATAGGCCCACATCTGAACCATAGATTATGAAAAATTCACTCGATTTTGGAAATGAAGGAAAACTTTAGATCATATTTCAGATCATTCCAGAAAGTTGTTATTTATGAGTCACTTGTTCTTTTCAGGGGACAGCTTACCCTCAAATAGTACTGTACATATCATCAAAGAGACATCAGTTTTGAATAAAGTTTTTTGTTTTGTGTCATTGTAAGATTGTCTTCTTGACAGATTTTACTGAGTATACAGCAAGTAATACGGAGTTATCGAAGGAAGACCACCATGGCTTCTCTGGCTCAGTCGTGAAGAAGTTCATGGACAGGTACTTTGGTGGCAACCATTTCCTGTTTACTGATAATTACTACACTGTGCCAAATCTTGCAAAGTACCTGCAAGAACACAAAACTGGGTTGTGTGGCACTGTCCATGCAAAGAGGAAACATTGGCTAGCTCTTCCCAAGGGCACTGTGCTGGGGGAGTACAGAAGCTTGAAATCAGGTAAACTACTTGCCTTTCTCTGGCACGATAAGTGAAAGGTATGTGTCCTCTCCACGGACCATGAAGGTAAGTTGGTAAACACGGGCAAGATCGATAAAAGAACGAGGCAGCCAGTCTTCAGGCCTGATGCAGTTATCGACTACAACGTCAACATGCTACTGGTTGATAAATCTGATGTGCAGATTGGCACCATTAATTGTCTGAGGTAGTGCTGTAAGTGATAGAAGAAGGCATCTGTACACATACTTGACATCTGTGTACTGAACGCCTTCATTCTTTACAAGCACATAACACATACTGTACAAGCACATCCCTCAGACAGTTTGAGAAGGATGTCATTTACAGCCTCCTGCAGAAATATGGCCAAGTAATGCCTGCTGGGAAATGAAGGCACAGTGTACAGCAACTGCCTGACAGGCTGCAGTGCAGGGACTACCTCAGTAGGCATTACCTGGAAGCACTGCCTTAATGACCTGCAGACAAAGAAGCCTTCCAGCATTGCTATGTTTCTGCCAACTCATCGCGCCAAAACAGCAACACCGTAGGACGAGGTGGTGTGATGAATGTCAGGTGGCACTGTGCACCTCCTGTTTCTTTGAGATTCACTCAAAGACAGAGTTGTAGAAGTCTGGGTCGTATGTACAAGTGTTAATTTAGTACATATGTGAGTTTTTGTGTAATTAGAAAAAAAAAAATTGCTCTTTGTATATATATGTGAATAATGGAAGCAGAATGTTTGTTTCACGATGAAGTCAGTGCCTTATTTTTTATTGAAAGTTTTCTTGAAAGGATGCTCTGCTTGCTGTGACAAAGAGGATAAGCAGTTCATGCAATTAAAGCAACAGAAACCCTTCAGCAGGAGTATGTCTGGGGTGGACAGAATCTTGGCAAACAAGGAGGCTCGTAAGCGGCATAGAGGTGATCAAACCAATGCTCGAAAACAAAAACGCAAGCTCTTCGCACAGCAGATGAAAATGGCTGTACCATCCAGTTCGGTTGATGTTGAAGGCTGTAGCGTTACCTCATCAGCAGAGTCTGAAAATGAATTTCAAGGGCCAATGACGTCCCAACAAATTAGACGGCAAAGTAAAGCTAAGAAAACCATTGTAACTAAGAAGTAGCAGCACATACTGCAGCTGGTCGCTGACCACCAGAAAAGACTGCCAGTTTGACGAAAGCTGCTTTGATGAAGAAAAAGTGATGAATTATTCCTACGCTTAGTGTTTTGTATTCTTTGTGTTCTTTTAGCACTCACATATAGAATGTCTATGGGAACATTGAAAATACATATTTCGTTTTTTGTTGGAAATCCGTCGATGTTGTGTTTTCAGTTTAATTTTTTCGGAGTTCCGTCGATGTGTTTTCAGTTTAATTTTTTCGGAGTTACGGCATTGGGAGTAACCTCTAAAAATTGTGCCTTTCTTCAAATTTCTCACATAGTGCCTTCTGTGATGATAAGGAACATATTATATAGCCTTGTGGAAGTGAACAGTTTCTACTTTTGGGGGAGTGCCATGCAAATATATATATATATATATATATATATATATATATATATATATATATATATATTTATATATATATATATATCAATGCTACCTGGTGCATCCCTGAGTGATAGACAGGGGAAGGCCTTGCAGATATACGAGGTACCATCTTAGACGGTGAAGACATGGGACCTCCATAGATAGATATGGTTCCATAGAATGTACTTAATTAGGTGGCAAAAAAAATTACATCTGAGGAGAAGCTATCTGGCAGAGAGGTGAGATTATTTACCACAATCCTCCCCCAACGAAATATGAATTCGATTCTCAATTATTTGACAGACGTTCCTGTTGGATCATCACCTACTAAAAGTCCAGCTGCACTGTCTTCTTTACATAGAGGCAGGGTGCCACCAAAAGTGAGTAGGCACTGTTTCGGCCAATCAGAGACTGGGATGTTAAACAAATTCAAACCCATGAAGATCTACCTGGACAATTTTAGAGCTCATGCAGATTACAAATATGATACCTTAATGGTTGAATGAGAAAACATTTGTTGGGATATTTTAGGTCTGAGTGAGATCCACAGAAAAGAAGAAAATTAGTTCAGCTGGAAGACAACAACCACTTATTTTACTACAGAAGAAGCCAAATGAGAGAAGTAGTGGAGTAGGGTTTCTAATTAACAGAAATCTTGCAGAGTACATAATTAAATTCAGCACTGTATCTGACACAGTAGCATGGACTGTAATTAGACTAGGCAAGATACACCCCCAAAAGAAATAGAAGTATATGCACCGATCACTCAGAGCTCAGATGAAGAAAAAGAAACATTATATGATGACATCTCCCAAACTGTGGAGGGAGAAAAGACCAGATATACTATACTTTAGACTTCAGTGCAAATGAGGGCAAATCGCAAAATGGAGGAGGATGTATGGGAAAACTCGGACTTAGAAGCAGCTAAGGTGAAATGGTAGCAAATTTTGCTGAAATGTGTAACATGAGAATAATGAACATATTCTTTCACAAAAGAACGGAGAGAAAATGGAACTGTAGAAGTCAAGGTGGAGAAAAAATGAAATCGACTTCATTATAGCAGAGAAGAATAACAGACATCAATGTCACAGTTGTCAACGTAGTAAATATAGGATGTGACCATAGAATGATAAGTTGCACATCGAGATTCAGTTTCAGATGAGAAAGAAAGAAGTTGATTAAAAATAAAGATGTGCCTAATAAAAGTAGTGAAACAAAGCAGCTTTTCAGTTACAATAGTAAACAGATTTCAGGCTCTAAGTTATGCTTAACGCGACGCTGATAAGTTGAATGATAGCCTGACAAAAGTGTCATGAGAATCAGCTGAGGTAGTAGGGAAAGCTATTACAGCCAAAACCAACAAGTCTTCAAAAATGAACCTCAAGCTGATGAAAGCAAGAAAGGAGATGATAATCGAAACAAAGAAATATGAAATAGAAGGAGTGGAATTAAATATGCTTATCAACAAGAGACAGAGAAAAGAAAAATGAAAGAGAAACATTGATCACTTCAATGAAACCAAGAAAAAAAAAATCTCAAATCAGGTCCGAAGTAAAATGGCACTAGGAAAACAAGAAGTCATATCACTGAAAGAGAAAAACAGTGAAGTCATTAAATGCAGAGAGAGTATGCTGAAGAAATCTGAAGAATTTTACTAAGAACTGTATGCATCAAAGATAATAGTGCCGATAGCTAACTATACAATTGACACACGTGAAATACCGAAGGTAACTCCCACTGAAGCAAACATTTCACTTTTAGTATGAAAAGAGGCAAGGCCCCAGGAGAAGATGGTATAGTAACAGATTTACAGTCAGATGCAGGAGTAGACATACAAAACCAGCTCACTTATTTACTCAGTGTATAAAGAAGAAAATTCCAAAAACATGGTGCAGTACAATAGTTATTTGCTTTATAATAAAGGCACCTCAGTGGATCATAGTAATTATTGAACCATTAGCTTATTACCAGTTAATTATAAACTCTTCACTACTGTGCTTACGACTAGAATAACAACACATTTGGATGGAAACCATCCTTTTGAGCAGGTATGATTCCAAAGTGAGTAGTTGACTACTGATCATGTAAATAGTGAAAACTGTAGAATATATGAAACAAAAAAAACAGTGCTTAGGTTTTGTTGATTACAAAAAGGTTTTCGATTCATTGGAGCACATAGCAATTACAAATTCATTGCCTTAACAAGGAGTATATAAGAACACTGTAGAACTGCTCGGAAACAGCAGAGACATTGCACGGTAAGTTCATTGACCTAAATAGAGAAAGTCTGAAAGTAGGGCTGAAGGTGAACCGAAGTAAAACCAATGTTTAATCCAGATACACCAAAGATTATCATCTGAATAAGCCAACAAATTCTTGAAAATGTCGAGGAGTACAGTTACCTGGGCCAAATGCTGAAACTAATGAAAGGTCATGATAGCGAAATAAAAAGATGCATTTCAATTGAATGCAAGGCTTCTGGCAAACACAGAGACATCATGAAAAGTACAGTAGTTTGCCATTATGTATGAAACAAAATGAGCCTGTCCATTCTCTTGCTGGTACTGGGACCCACAGTTGCCAACTCATTACTTTTGACGAGAAGCAGGGAAGCTATGATGCCTCCAAAAATGATGCCAATCGTGCGAAAACTTTTTCTCTGATGAAAGTTTTTATGCTTTTATGACAACAAAAGCTTCATTTTGTATGGGCTCAGCCACACCCTAATGACGACAAATGCGTCATTGTGTGCAGAGGGGTGAATATAACAAATGTATAATCCCAGCTATGATGTATAGTTGTCACACCTGGAAACTGACAAAATCAATTGAAAATAAATTAATCCCATAACCGTGGGGTTGTTGGGAGTGTGCCGTGCGTGTCCTGCGGGGATATTCGTGTTCCGACTGACTTTTTAAAAATATTTGCCAAAAATCAGTTATTAGTCCTAGAATAATATAATTATATAAACCTTTAGCACATATGTTCAGCTTTCTCCTGGGATGTTTCTTGAGCCTTTCTCGTCTACCGTAGGACTTGTGGAGACTACTGAAGTTGGGTAACGAAGTCTCCACTTTACACTGCCCGATACCCCTTAATATGGTTACCACTGCCTGATATTATAACTACAAACACTTTTCTATGAATTTCAAGTAGTATGGAATCTATATTCCAAAAAAAAAAGTTCTGTAAAAGCAATGTACATTATGAGCACATACGAGCTTTCCTCCTGTGCTTGATCCCTGCCGGTATTCTGAGGCAGAGCTGCCATTTATTATTTATAAACACACTCACACTTTATATTCCGAGTACTTTATTACACTTATTTATATATACAATATTTATCCATAAATTTCTTTCAGTACTAGTACTTTATTTTCACTCCAGGCATTCACTTTCTCATTCTGTAAACTAGCATAGAGAGCAAAGCTGTCACTTTCACTTTTATTACTCCCAGTATTTATACATGCTAGAGTGAAACTTTCACTTTCACTTTCATTACTCCTAGTATTTATACTCGTTTTCTTATATTACTACTTATTTACATTTTTATTTACATTCTCTATTTTACTTACATTATTTACATTTCTATTTTTATTTACACTATGTTATGCACTGTCACTTGCAGTAACTTATAAAACTATTTTCCACTGTTCAGTTATATTTACATTCATTGCTTTCACTTGCTGAATACATATTATTTACACATTATTTACATTTCCACTTGCACTGTTTTAGAGTCACCAGAAAGATCATAGTCACTGTCCATCATTATCATTTATAAATTAGCCAGTTCATGTTCCACAGCAGAGTCACTTAGCCCTTTACTGCTTCCCACACGAGGTTTAGTAGGGGTAGAGGTCACAGGGCCCATTGCATGGGGCTAAAAAGCAGCGGAATTGGACAGGCGCGAATCCGACTTGGTTTCACCTTGAAAGACGACAGTAAACTGAATGCTGTGGCCTAGGGGCAGTGAAGGGTTGACAATGACAACGTAGTGACAGCTGCTAATTTATACGCTATGAAATGTTTGGCAGGAGATGTAGACAATACATAATAAATTAGGTAGTTCCAGGTGAATGTAAATATCACTTAGGCTTCTCCCTTCCTTTCTTATATATACTTTTATTATGAACACAGGTCATACGGCATAATTCAAGGGGAAATAAACTGGGAAAATTAGCAAACGAGTGCACGTGAGGTGTTGCCAGGTGATAAGTAGCCCATTCCAGATGTATGGCAGGATCAATTACTTTTTCTCTTTCTTTTATATATTATTTGGTATAAGAATAGGGCATAGGACACATTTCAATGGATAAAATGAGTGGGAAAATCTGTCCAGGATTTGTGTAGCTGCAGCACAGCTGGTCAGCCTTTGAGAAGAGGGTAATGGAGGGGAGGTAAGGAGGGGAGTCAAGGACAGGAGAAAAATGGTAAATTGTCAATAATGGATGGGAGTACAGATGACATTAGCAGAACTAAGTATAGCTTGACACTGGTAGTACTGATAGATGATACAACCCACCATTTGAAAGCCCGGGCAAATTCAAAACAACACAGAATCACAAAAGTGATGCCCCGTGGTACGATCCCTTGCTCCCGAGCGTCACGAAAGTGATGCCCCGCGATTAAGGGGTTAATGTGTTCGCAAAGAGCAATAAAGAGGTCAGTACTGGGAATATCTTTAAGAGGAAGGAAAAGATCAACGTGGGTGAGAGAATTATAAAAGAATAGAAATGGACGTGGCCATACCATGCAGCAGGAATAAGGGATAACCAATGGGGCAAGAAGCTGACTGACTAGACTCCAAGAGACTGTAGGTATAGAAGAAAAAGGCCAAACTGGAGGTGGCGAGATGAGATGGAGAAGTATGCTGGCAAAACGTGGCAGAGTCTGGCTCAGTCAAGGAATTTGAGGAAAAGGTTGGGGGAGGCCTTTGTTCAACAGCGGACTTGCAATAGCTGAAAAATTAATGTCTGGTCAAGTTCTAAGAGGAATAATGCGTTTATGGAAGGGTGAGTCAGGGCAACGGTCGCTAAGTAGGTGAATATAGCATTACCTTTATTAACCCCTTATCCGCGGTGTCATTCCAGAATGACATTGCAAAAACTGGACCAAACCGCGGGTGTCATTCTGGAATGTTTATGAATATTTTGAATACCGCGCGTTTTTCCGCGCGCCAATTGTTTCAAGGGAGAGTAGCTATTAAGTTCTTTCACTCCAGCCGACTCCCACCTGCCTCCTCACACCCCCTGGGCCCCCACCTCCCACCCCCCGGACTCCCCACCCCACCCCTGTCCAGCTGTGTGAGTGACAACAGCGCTGATGTGGCAGTGAAGTGCGGGCAATTACAGTGCCTTTTACCTGCCTCAGTGAACACAGAGTGGGTGTTTATCGTATGTACAGTGTTCATATATGTTTATAGTATTATTATCAGAATGAGGTTGGCATTTGGTAATGGTGTGTGAGCGAAAAATAGTGATTTAAGATCGCTCACTTCTAATGGCACTGCCCATCCAGTGATAATCAACGAAATCATGAAACCTAAATCATTGCAAAGCCGAAAGTTAGTACTTTCTAATGGTACCTTATTTTTCGCTCTAGATTTATTCTGTGCAGAGTTATAAAGGTTTAAAGTTTGTTTACATTTTGGCTGGAACCCCCGCGGGGGGGGTCCAGTCGGGTCAAAACAATGCCCGCGGTTAAAGGGTTAACTGGCGATTTTATATCTGTATGTGGTAGGTGATGGAGCTCACCATCCACTCATTTGAAATTGTGCTACCTTCATATGCCTCTCCTGTGAGTTACAGTCAATTTTTTTTTCTTTCATTTTGTATTCTTTTAAGAATTTAAGCTTTCTTTTGT
This sequence comes from Coenobita brevimanus, assembly GCF_032717465.1. Lineage (NCBI taxonomy): Eukaryota > Metazoa > Arthropoda > Malacostraca > Decapoda > Coenobitidae > Coenobita > Coenobita brevimanus. The sequence continues at coordinate 19,956,895 of NC_136993.1, forward strand.
AGAGAAAGATTATATTATGTGATAGATGTCATTTTTTAGCACTTTTAATGTTGCTACCGTGTTTCAAGCACTGTTGAAATTCGTTGGACGAAACTGGAATAATGATAAATGGAAGACTAGATTATTATTATTATTATTAGTAGTAGTGGTAGTAGTAGTAGTAGTAGCAGCAGTAGTAGTACTTGAAGTAGCAGTATTTTACTGCTACTACTACTACTACTACTACTGCTGCTGCTAGTGGTAGGTGGTGATGACCATCATCTATTCACTTGATGTTGTTGGACGAAACTGGAATAATGATAAGCCAAGGACTAGATTATTATCATTAGTAGTAGTAATAGTAGTAGTAGTGGTGGTGGTGCTGGTGGTAGTAGTAACAGTAGTAGTTGTAGTATCAGAATTAGAAGTAGTAATATTTTACTACTACTACTGCTGCTGCTGCTGCTGCTGCTGCTGCTTCTGCTGCTGCTAGTGGTAGGTGGTGACGACCATTATCTATTCACTTGATTAAGTGCTGCCTATTACTTCCTTCATCTTTATCCCTCTGTCTGTCTTTTTTTTTTTTCTTCTTTTAATGTGTCCGACTCTGGGCATAGGCTGCACAGCCTGCTACCAAGGCCCAGTAGTCCTCTACATACCATACACCTCTACATGTCACCACTCCGGCGCAAACACCCAACGTCCATATTGAGCACATGCTAGGGCTGTCTCATACAGGACGGGTTTATTGGTATTAGCAGGGGTATTTTTATGACACGTCAGCGGGTCTTTTGGTAGATCAGTGAGGTCTGATTTAACCTGTCACGTCCCGAGGTTTTCCGCACCTCCGACATCCCCCAGTCCTGAGGTATTTTCGATTTTTTTTTTTTTGGCTAAAACCTTCGCTTTTGGTGAGAAACAGCGAAAATTCATAGAGAAATCGCTCACCTGAGGTTTAAAATACCCAATCCAGGTAGGAGTTCCTCCTTACCTGACTGGGTTTTCTAACATGCTGGCACCAAAGAAAACGAGTTCTATGGGAGGATAACTATTTTACCCATTCATAAACGGTATTTATTATTTACTTGGTACGAATGTATATGTAGTATGAGAGTATATTGGTTTTCAAGCAGTAATAAAGGCATTATAAGCATTGTTTCACTCACTAACTGATCACCATACCTGACCTTTTTTTGCCACATTACCTGATCATTATTTCTGGCTGTTTCTTCTTCTAATGCTATGTAAACATTGTCCTCCACATTGTCATCGATTGGGGAATCACTCTGGCCATGAATATCTTTACTAGCCAGGTCACTGGTAACAGGTCCTTTGCCAAGACAATGGCGTGAGGGGGGGAGGGGGGAGGTTATGCGGTGTAAGGCATTGTCCTTGCTTGGCATCTTGTAGAGGAATAAAGGAAGGTGTCCCGTGTATACATACAAAAAATCACGCGCGAAAATTGAAAATTGTGCAAATTAGGGACCTTGCAATTGCACGATGTACTGGTACGTCGCCGGGACTGGCAAATGCAAATCGTTGCAACATATCCATACGTCGACGGGACGGGGCGGGTTAATGAAATTCAAATCCTTAAACTGTTTCCTGCCCCAGTGGGGATTTGAACCTCGGTCCGGTAGGACTGCAGGCCACCTCTCTACCGATTGAGCCACTGCCTGCCCTCATCTTTGCTATATCTCCCTTTACGTTTTATTGGGTCTCATATTTTTTTGGCTTCAGGTGGATCTTCTCATACAATGAGTGACAAGCATAGTGGTTTCCTGCAATCCAAGACGCCATTTACCTTGTTGGGTTGTACCTATATAACCAAATATCGTGGTGATGTGGAGCTAGCTGTGGTGCCCCTCAGATTGGGAATAGCGACTAAAATGTGATGTCCTTCCAGTAACCAAACTTGCACACTTTTCCCTGCACCACGCAGTAGCAAGGCTATATCAGCCGCATGGGCACATTAGTTCCCTGCATGGGAAGGCCTCGTAGAAGAGGTTGCTTGTGTGCAATTGATGGGTCTGCTTAGTCAGACAGACTGGGGTTGATCTGTAACAATAACAACTACTACTTCAGCTATTATTACTATTCCTGGTGCTCGCAAATTGAAAGCGGGCGTTGTTTGGGTCATTGTGTGTGTGTGTGTGTGTGTGTGTGTGTGTGTGTGTGTTTTCCCTATGCCCCGATGGAATAACGATTTATTTTCTCTGAAGGGCGCGTGCATCAAAACAATTTCCTGTGTGTGTGTGTGTGTGTGTGTGTGACTAGCCACATGGATGTAGAATGCAATGTTGATAGATAAATTGTTATACAGGTAGCTGAATGCAGAGCTAGCCTAATTGATTCAATTTGGTGGAAAGGTACACAGATCTCAGTAGGGAGATAGACAGATCGATGGATGGACAGAATAGGCAGATAGATATGCAGAAAGACAGAAAGGCAGTCAATCTGATAAAAAAATCCAAGTATTCTTTGGTGGCATTCCTTGCCGATGCCACACGTATCTCCTAATCTTCATCACCATCATCAACAGACATCTTCTGTCATTCATCTATCACCTGTTTTCATCATTGGTCATCGTCATTATCATAATTATTATCACCATCTTCATAATCATCTATCTATCTATCTATTGCCAAATGCCTCAATCCCGTTTGGGGTGGCCACAAACAAAACGCCTCCACGTCGCCCTGTTCCCCGCCATTTCACTGCCCTGCTCCCAACTCACACACCTCTCTCTCATATACCTCTCCATCCCATCCCTCCATCTCATCCTCGGCCTCCCCCTCCCCCTTCCCCTCTCCATCTCACTCACACTCTCTTCGTCAGTCTTTCACCCTCCATCCTCTCCACATGGCCAAACTACCTCAGTGTGTTCCTCATAACGCTTCTTATCACATCCATATCCACAACAACGCTCCTTTATATCCTCATTCGTCAGCCTGTCTCTCCATGTGACTCCACAAGCTCCTCTTAAATAACTCATTTCCACTGCTCTCACTCTTGACTTGTATCTTTCCAACAACATCCAAGCTTCACGTCCATACGTTAGAGTTGCTATCACAATATTGTCATATAGTAACTTTTTCACTTCCATGCTCACTTCCCTGTTTCTTATCACTGCTTTCAAAGAACCAGCAACCTTTCTTCTCTGCTGTACCCTTTCAAGCACTTCACCTTCCAAACCTCCATCCTTACTCATCACACTACCCAAGTACTTAAACGTACTCACATTTTCCAATTCCTCACCATCCAACCTCGCGATACATTCACTGACTTCACCTCTCTCAAAGACCATCACTTTACTCTTCCCTATATTCACCTTTAGATTCCGTTTCTTACACACCCTCCCAAACTCATCCACCAAGCCTTGCAGCTCCCCTTCGTCTTCACTCAACAACACAGTATCATCTGCAAACAGGGAGTTTCCAAAGAGGGAGTTTCCAAACACTATCCTCTCTCACCAGGGCTACTCGAACATCCACTACCCTACCTTGTACCTCTTTTATTACCCCATCCATGTACAGATTGAACAGCCATGGAGACATGACACATCCCTGTTTCAACCCAACCTTCAAAGAGAAAAATTCACTTAGTTCACCATCCACACGCACTGCAGCCTTAGCACCATCATACATACTCTTCACAGCATTCAACAACTTCCCATCTACTCCATATATTATTAATACTGTCCACAATCCTTGTCTATCCACCCTGTCATATGCTTTCTCCAAATCCATGAACGCCGCATACAACTTCTTTCCCTTCTCTAGAAACTTTTCCGCTAAAGATCTAAGAATGATTATCTGATCTACACAACCTCTTCCCTTCCTAAAGCCTCCCTATTCTTCTCCAACTAATTCCTCTGTTCTTTCTCTAACTCTGTCAATAAGTATCCCCCTATGATAACCACACACTTCTTTTTCCCCTTTTCCTTTGTACAAGGGAATAATTATACCTGACTTCCAATCCTCCGGGACTCTACCTTCCTCCCAGGTCAATCTACACATCTTCCACATCCATTTTGCTACAATCTCTCCCCCATGCTTCAGCATTTCACCACACACTCCATCAATCCCTGGGGCCTTCCCCTGTTTAACTTTCTTCATTGCTTCCACAACTTCTATCCTACTGATTTCTTCCTGTCTTCTCACCTCCCTCCTTCTCCCAGCCATTCCCCAGCCACTTATACTCGCATTACTTTCATCCTGTATGTTCAACAATTCCTTAAAGTGTTCTCTCCATCTACTCACTTTTTCTCCCTTCTCCACTAGTAATCTACCACTTTTATCTTTCACTACCCTGCTAACCTCACTTCCACCCTGTCTTACTCTGTTCACCTCTTTCCAGAACATTTTCTTACAGTCCCTCCACTTTACACTCAAATTCCTTCCAAATTCCTCATCCTCTCTCTCTTACTAATCTTTTCACCTCTTTCTTTCTTTCTACATATAACTCTATCTTCCGTCTCTCAACTTCTTCCGCGGCCCTATTTCTCATCCATTCATTGTATGCTTTCTTCTTTTGTGCCACAGCCTGTCTCACCTCTTCAGTCCACCACGCTGTTCCTTGCACCCCCCTCCATCTTCTCTTCCTCCCACACACCACATCACATGGTGTACATACTGTATTTCTTCTGTAAATATCCTGTACACACCTTCCACGTCCCCCATCTGCTCCAATTCATATTTGCCCAATCATTCCTCCACTTCTCTCTTATACTCTGCCTTTTTCTCATCCTCTTGTAACCTTTCCACTCTCCTTGCAACTACTCCTTCCGCTCAGCATTCCCTTCTTCTTTTTCTCCATCTTACTTGGATCCTAATTCTGGCCACCACCAAGTAGTGGTCAGAAAGTCCACTGCCCCAACCTCTATAAGCTCTTGCATCCATTACACATCTTCGCATCCTTTCATCCACACACACATAATCAATCATTGCCTTCCTTTCATTCAGTTCACCACCCACCCTTCTCACCACTTGCCACGTATACCTGTGGATCATTTTATGCCTGAAGAGAGTATTGGCTATCACCAACCCCCTCCCAGCACAAATGTCCACTAACGCACTGCCATTCTCATCTATCTCAGCAGGCACACCCCACTCACCAACTACTCCATCCACCTTCACATTCCCTACTTTACCATTCATATCACCAATGAAAAACACTCTCTCATTCCTTCCAAACTTTTCCATGCACACTTCCACATTTGTCCAGAACTCTTTTCTCACTCTGCTAGCACGATCTTGCATTGGCGCATACACACACACAATCGCCCACATTTGTATTCCAACTTTCAACCACTATCATTATTATCATGACCCATCACCATCATCATCATCATCCATTGTCCATCATCATCATCCATAATCATCACTCTTCACCATGATATACCAAAGCCTAAAGAAGACCACCAGCTCAAACCGTGGCCGGACGAAAATGCATCCATCTTCACGCATGACGTCACTCGGCCAGCAGTGGTGCTTGCTTGCTCAGTTCTCTTCAGGTCACCGTGCTGTTCACAGCTATACAATGCCAACTAATATTGCAGTATTCGGGTGTTTTGAAGATTCTAGGAAGAAGGTTAAGGGTGTCAGCAAAGTGGATATTTTTATGTAAAAGAAAAGACATCTTTAACCGAGGCATCCCATCGACGTATGGGTACATAAAACATTTTGTCACAGCTAGTCCCGTCGACGTACTGGTATGTGCCGCAATTGCAAGGTTCTTAATTTGCACAATTTTCAATTTTCGCCCGTGATTTTTCGTACATATACACGGGACACCTTCCTCAATTCCTCTGCAAGATGCCAAGCAGGGAGAACGCCTTACACCACATAACCTCCCTTCCCCCGCACGCCATTGTCTCAGCAATTCACCTGTTACCAGTGACGTCGCCAATAAAGACATTCAGGGCCAGAGTGATTCCCCAATCGATGACAATGTGAAGGACAAAGTTTACATAGCATTAGAGGAAATGATGATCAGGTAATTTCGCCAAAAAAAGGTCAGGTATGTTGATGAGTAAGTGAGTGAAACAGTGCGTATAATGCCTATATTACTGTTTGAAAACCAATATACTCTTGCACTACATATAAATTCGTACCAAAAAAATAAATAAATACCATTTATGAGTGGTGTGGAATAGCTACCCTCCCATAGAACTCATTTTCTTTGGAGTCAGCCTGATAGAAAACCCAGGAAGGTAAGGAGGTACTGCTACCTGTATAGAGTAGTTTAAACCTCAGGTGAGCGATTTCTCTATGAATTTTCGATGTTTCTCACCAAAAGCTGAGGTTTTAGCCAAAAAAAAAAAAAAAAATCCTAAATAGCTCGGGATTGGGGGGTGTTGGAGGTGCGAAATAGCTCTGGAGGTGACGGGTTAATCCAGACGTAGCACGAGTATGCAGTCGTCATTTTGAGCACAGTGCATTTAAGAAGTTACTCAAATATGAACTGCTGGACATACCAATACCTCCAAATCAAAGAAGACTAGAGGATGATGCACTTCCAATACTGAATTTACCACACTCTGATGGTAAGAATGTCACCTACAACTAAGAAAAAAGAAACATGAAGGGAGATATTTTTCAAGTTACCCCTGAAAATACCAAAGAGGTCGACGTATTCACTACATTTTTCGTGAAGTAACTCTTCCATACAAGTCTATCTGTCTATCTTTTAGGTTATCTATATATCCCTCTATCTGTTTTAAATATATATATATATATATATATATATATATATATATATATATATATATATATATATATATATAAAGAACATAGAATATACAGTAAATTCAGTATATTAGATAAAAACAGATAAATAATTAAATAGGTTGTATAAAAAACTTATTGCAAGAAATATACACATTTTTATATTATATTTCGATATGTTGCTACATAATAATATACATACATATAAATATGTATATAGTATACATCTCTTTCGATAGATAGATAGATAGATAGATATAGATATAGATAAGAATATAGAATACAGTATGCAGTAAATTCAGTATATTAGATAAAAACAGATAAATAGATAAATAGGCTGTATAGAAAACTTATTGCAAGAAATATACACATTTTTATATTTCGATATGTTGCTACATAATAATATATACATATAAATATATGAGAGAGAGAGAGAGAGAGAGAGAGAGAGAGAGAGAGAGACTGAACAGGCCTATGGTCCGTCTATTTTATGAAGAGAGTTTGGGCGTTGTCCCTCTTGGGGAGTCCCCGTCCCACAGTGTTGTCATACTTTGTACTGGGCAACTTAATCGGATTAGAGACAAGGCACTAATGATAACTCTCCCTTCCAGCACACCACTCTCTCTCTCTCTCTCTCTCTCTCTCTCTCTGCATACAGAAATTGCATTTTTTATAGATTTATTTCTATAAAATGTCTGTACACTTATGAACTTTTAGAATTTGAGGAAAAGCCTCCAGACTGACTGTCTGTCTGTCTTGTTGCACTCTTATTTATTTCCTTTCTCCATGACCTTTCCCCCTACACTCTGTTTGTCTGTCTGTCTGTCTAACATTATTTTCTATTATGACTGTGATTTTCTTCTTAAAGTGTGAGATTTATTTGTGGTTTATAATTTCGATTTATTTTCCACACCACCTTTGAGGTTGAGGAAAAGCCTCCTAACTGTCTTGTTGCGCTCCTGTACAATTTCCACCACATTCCCTCCCTCCCTCCCTCCGTCTTGCCTTTTGTCCCTTATCTCCGGCCTCTCCAACCTTCCTCCCTCGCTGTCCGCCTATCCCCATTACCTCCATTCCCTTTCCCTCCTCTCTCTCTCTCTCTCTCTCTCTCTCTCTCTCTCTCTCTCTCTTTCTCTCTGTGTTACAGTCTGTCTGTCAACATTATGTTTTTTTTATGAATGTGATACTTTCGATAAAGTATGATGTTTTATTTGTTCTCTATAGTTTCGACTTTTTTTTTCCACACCACCTTTGAGGTAAAAGTCAAGGCTCATTTTTTTTATAGAGGTTTTCCCCAGGAGGCTTAATCAACAGCTTTTCAGGGAACAATTATAGGTCTTCTTTTTGCCTTCTCTTCTAAAAAATACTTATTTACGTTGTAAATAAATTCTTTTTCTCTACTGTGGAGCACACGAGAGCGAGTAGCAGGAGTAAGAGCATCCATCTCAGGTGGCTGCCAGAGTGGAAATACCTGGATTAACACAGTCACTCTACCCTCACAAGCGTGGCAACGTTGGAAAGTAACGTTGCCAAGTGTTGTGGTATTTATAAAAAGTAATTGTTATTAAAAGAAAAAAAAAGAAGCATTTATAACACTATACAGCCTTAATAAAGATTTAAATATATATATATATATATATATATATATATATATATATATATATATATATATATATATATATATATATATATATAGTGTAAATAAACTATATTTAGTAGTAAACAGCTGACGTGAGACAGGAAGGTGTACACGTTTGGCAGAGAGGCAGCCTAGGAAATTCCCAAGAGGGACAACGCCCAAACGCTCTTCATAAAATAGACGGATCATAGATAGATGGGAGTGTCAAAGGACACTGGGAAATTGGATCAGGTCAGAAGGAACACCTCATTTATATTCTCTCTCTCTCTCTCATATATATATATATATATATATATATATATATATATATATATATATATATATATATATTTAGGGACACAACCTGATAGTAGTCATGAGATTTGAGCTGAGAAAAGGGGGCAAAAACGATTAGTGAAAGAAATTGAGGTGACTGTAGACCAGGAGCCAGAGGAGGAGTGTGAAGCAGAAGTGGAACATGCTTCTGCTATTGAGGAACTTCAACGTCAGATTCAAGTTATGCAAGTGGAAAGAGATGCACTCCTGACTAAAAAAGAAGGATGGGAAAAAGAGAGTGAGGGTCTGCTTAAGCAACTGGAAAGTGCCACTGCGACAGCTACTACATCTGTTAAAGAAAGACTTCTAAGATTTTTTTCCCCTTCTCAGGTTGATTAATTTTTGTATGATAAGGCTATAACTAAGTGGTCTGATGATGACATAAGCAAGGCTCTGACACTGCGAAGTGTCAGACCAAAGGCTTATCGATACTTGCGCAAAAAGTGTTTCCTTCTACTGCCTTCCATTACAACACTGAATCTTTGGGCATCAAGACTTCTTGTTCAACCTGGTACCTTGCAACCTGTTTTCAACCTACTGCAGCACAAAGCCGGGTCGATGCCTGATCATGATCGTCTTTGCGTTTTATCGTCTGATGAAACAAGCGTGTCAAGAGAGTGGTGCTATGACAAGGCAACAGATACAATCTACTCACCTAAAAGTAAAGTGCAGTGTGCAATGATAAGGGGCTTAGTAGGATCCTGGAAACAATTAATATACAATGATTTTGACTCTGATATGACTAAAGAAATTCTCATGGATCTGATCCTCAAAATAGAAAATGCTGGGTTTTATGTTGTTGGAATGGTTAATGATCTATGCCCAACAAATGTGAGACTCTGGAACAGCCTGGGCATTACTTTGGAAAATACAGGCTTTACCAATCCAGCTGCTTCAGATAGGGATATATACGTCTTTGCAAATGCACCACACTTAATTGAGCTGATAAGAAACAACTTTCTTGATAATGGGTTTAGCCTTCCAATTGGAAAATTGATACTCAGTGGATGTGTAAGGGAAATAATTCTAAGGAGTGTAAATGACTTGAAAACAGCACATAAGTTGTCACTTAAGCATATCAATGTACAAAGTTTGCAACGTATGAATGTTAAGCTGGCTGCACAACTTCTTTCCGAAACTGCAGCAAAAACACTGCAGTATTTTGGAAATAGGAGCTTCTTGTAACCAAGGATTAGGAGGAAACTAGTATGTTCATTGAGCTGGTCGACTCTTGGTTTGATTTATTTAACTCTAAGTCACCAAATAATGCCAAATTCTCTATCAAGGCTTATGTGCTTTCTTTGGAGCAACAGGATTATATATTAACTAATATGATTAACACAGCAAGCACAATGATGGTATTTGGAAGGAAGAGCTTGCTTCAGTTTCAGAAGGGGCTCATTATATCTTCGAAATAATTACCTAAACTATTTTGCATGGTGAAGGAAAAGTTTGACTTATCCTATCTTCTGACTTATAGGTTATCACAGGATGGCTTAGAACACTTTTTTGCTAGTTTGAGACAAATGGGAGCTGCTTATGATCATCCTTCCCCTGTTAGTGTGAAGAATCGTATACGAACATATCTCTTGGGTAAGGATATTACCCTTGTGGGTGAAAAGTATAACTCTGAAAGAGAATGCACTGACATAAGCATATCTCAGGGCTCATTTCCTGAGAAGGGGGATGCAACTGACAACTAAAAAGTAGAATCCCTTGACCTTGAGCTGTGTTTGTCTGCCATGATATTTTCCACTTTAGAAATGGAAGAAACAACAGAAAATGAAGTAGATGAACCAGAAATTGTGGATTTTGAGCATGAGGTAGAAAATGAAGGCTTGAAATACATAGCAAGTAAGCTCCCCCAGTATGAGTTCTTGAGAGCAGATGGTGAAGGAGATAAAGACAGTAGTTGGGTACAATTTATAAGCATGCAGGCAGGAAAATTAATAGTACCCAGTGAAGAGTTTCGGAAACAATTAAGAGTGATGGAAAATTTGTTTCAGTGTTACCATGGGAACCAGTTAAAGCCAGGAAAGGGAGCCATGAAAGTCATATATAGATAGATAGATAGATATGAGCTGCATGCTTGTTTGTTCGTTTGTCCTTGAATCACACCCAAACCAAGGGCCAGGGACCCCCAGACCCTTATATATTCTGAATCAAGGTGGCCCAAGTATGGTTTTAAGGGTGATCCAAATTCAGATCTGGGTCACTTGAGGTTACCGGCAGTGTTCACCTTTTTGGCCTGGACAATGCCGGGTACCCCTGCAGGCCAATTTTTGGCATGGAGACCCAGATGACCTCCAGTTCGGACACAGGATATGTGAAGTTGACCTCCGGGGTTATTAGAGGCCACTGGTCAGAGGTCATCTGAGGTCACCGGTAATACACGTTTGAACGACTGGACCCAGCAGCCCAATTTTTGGCATGGAGACTCACTTGACCTCCAGTTCGGACATAGGCTATGTGAAGTTGACCTCCAGGGTCATTTGAGGTCACTGGTTGGAGGTCATTTGAAGTCACTGGTCAGAGGTCATTTGAGGTTACCTGTAATAATAAAGAAGTACGCACAAATACTGTGTGTTAGTTTGCAAAAGGTGAAATAGAAAGGTCCTGGACATCTTATAGACCCTCTTCAAAAGCATAAGTGTACAGACACACTGAACGCGATGCATGCGGAAACTTGAGCAGGGAGGGATGAGGCGACATGATAAAACTCATTAAATCCTATGTGGGTGGCCACACTGAATGAGCAGGGAGGTTTGTCGCCTCGCTTACCCTCCACGCTCATAACTACGTGATGCAGGGTATTCCGAAATGTCGCGCACTGCCTAGCAACATCCCCATTCCCCAGGCATTTGCATTATCATTCAGTTGTGCTGGTACTGTGTGGTGGGGTGGTTGGGTTGTGGTTATTATGTCTACTCAACACCGTATTGGAACTGTGTACCACAGGGGAGCTGTGTGGGATCCAAATGATCCACTCCACAAAAATATTGTTGTGTTAAAAAAACAATGGGAAGATATCTGTGAATAACTGCTTACAAATGGTTAATTGTAAGGGAGCGTTAGTTTGCCATACGATTGCTTAAACCACCCCTGTCCCAACCGATTTTCCACCACCGACTCCCCCCAATCCTGACCAATTTTGGAAAAAAAAATTTTGGCTAAAGCCTCCGCTTTTAGTGAGAAACATCAAAAATTCATAGAGAAATCGCTCACCTGAGGTTTAAAATACTCGATATAAGTAGCTGTACTCCTTACCTTACTGGGTTTTCTATCAGGCTGGCTCCAAAGGAAATGAGTTCTATGGGAGGTTAACTATTGCACACCACTCATAAACGGTATTTATTCATTTATCTGTACGAATTTATATGTAGTATGAGAGTATATTGGTTTTCAAACAGTAATATAGGCAATATAAGCATTGTTTCACTCACTAACACATCAACATACCTGATCTTTTTGGCGACATTACCTGATCATCATTTCTGACTTTTTCTTCCTCTAATGCTACGTAAACTTTGTCCTCCACATTGTCATCGATTGGGGAATCACTCTGGTCCTGAATGTCTTTATTGGCCAGGTCACTGGTAACAGGTGAATTGCCGAGGCAATGGCATGCGAGGGGGGAGGTCATGCGGGGTAAGGCATTGTCCCTGCCTGGCATCTTGTAGAGGAAGGTGTCCCGTGTATACATACCAAAAATCGCGCGAAAATTGAAAATTGTGCAAATTTTGAACCTTGCAATTGTGCAACGTACCGGTACGTCGACGAATCTAGCTGTGACAAAACTTTGTGATGTACCCATACGTCGACGGGACGCCTCAGGTTAAGTAATGTTTATTGCACCATTGTTATAAAACGTATCAAAGACCATTGATTTCTAAAATTCATACTAGTATTTAGTGCCCTATTCCTTTCGTTACACTGTCGGCTTAAAACTAATAAGCAGATAAGTATATACACTTGTCGTGGATTTCGGGTTTAAATATTCCGCCCACGACAGCACACCTTTGTAAATAAATTATTGTATTGTATAATTCGGGTAAAATATTATTTATCACTAGAGATAAATCTGGTCATGGAGAAAACAACATATTTAGTTAGAATGATTCAGTAATGTTAAGTTTCATTTGATTACTTCGTACACAAAGCTGCTCAAAGCTGACCAGTTCTCAACCTGCCACTAAACAGTAAACATATGTGCCTCAAACTCTCTACAACGATCAGCCATCTCTCTGCATTTATTACCGTCAACACCACAGCTAAGTACTCAGCATATTTATTAGGCCTAGCATATTTATACTGAGTACTGATCAAAACGCCATATTCACATACCGTTTATTGTAATGGTGAGTTGTTGTTTCACTTTGTGTTAGTTAATAATTAAGACCCCCTGCAGTGATAATAACTAACATAAATTTGGTGCCGTGACCAGGATTCGAACCTGGGTTATTGTGGGTGTGAGAGCCGAGCATTGTTTGTGCTGTGTCGGCAAACAACCATATGTTGCGTGGGGCATCAGGGGAGGCTGCGCGTGGTTGGGGGGGTTTCGGGGTAGCGTTTGAACCCTCCCCAGTAGATTATCTGTCCCCTTTGAAGAAGGTAGCCTTCTTTGGGCATTCCTATGTCCAGAGATTCCCACTAGGTCGTCCGGTGCAGTATCCAGACGATGCTCCAGCCTTTTATGTCCGCAAATTTGGCGTGCTTGGATGCACCAGGCAGCAAAAGGGTGTTGGATGGACTTCTGAAAAGAGGGTGTTGCTTTCTTGGGCAACAAGCTCCTTGTGAGGGAGTTTAGGGTTTGATCTCCTAGACTGCCTAACATACTACCCTCACAGGAGCTTGACAAAATTATTTGTCAAAATTTTAATATAGAAATCCGGCATAGTTTTAATTCATTTAATTTTATTTGGATTCGCCCAAGAACGACTGCATTTAACTTAAAATCTGCACTTGTTGTCATCTTCTTTCATTTAATTGCCTATATAATTAAAATGGATAAAATAAAATCATTAAAGAGGCTTAGAGCTGCCAAAAAGGGAGCAGTCACAAAACTGACCGCTAACTAACAGAGTTTATAGAACATGTCACAACCGTTCACGACATCAAAAGTATGAAAGTGATGGTTGAGAAAATCCTCACTGAGATCGAGTCTTACAATCAGGAGTTGTATGAATTATATCCTGATGAAGACCTAGAAAGAGAAGTGGTCAGTGATATTGAATATGTTAATAAGGTCAACAGATACTTGATAGAATTAGAGAGTGCTCTAGAATTACCCGCCAAGGCTCGGTAGTACAAGAACAGGCAGAGTCGGAAAGCAATGGGAATTAAATTATCGTCTCTGAAATTGCCAGTATTTGAAGGTGATCCCATTCAGTGACTGGGTTTTTGGGAGCTGTTTGACTGTAGTGTGCACTCACGAACAGATGTGACAGACATCCAGAAATTTACATATCTTAAGGGACAATTAAGTGGTGAAGCACTCCGAATTATTAGTGGATTCAGTTTATAGCAGCTAGTTATGAATCAGCAGTCACAGTTTTAAAGAATACCTACGGTCAAGAAGATCACATAAAGGTTGCTCACATTGCTAAATTACGTAATTTACCTGCTCCACCTCATGAAATGAATGAACTAAAGGACTTTTCTGCATCATATGAATGTGCGTTAGAATCACTACGTACAATGGGAGTGACTGTGAGTGAAATTTGTGTTGTTTTACTCCATAAAAAACTCCCTGGTACACTTTCAGAATTGATCAAACATGAGCTTAAAGAAAAGTGGTTGGATGTAGATGATTACGTTCGTGTGTTAAAGACGGAGGTATGTAACATCGAAAGTAGACAGAATTCCTTAGAACATTTGGGTGAGACCGCTACGGCAGCATATGCAGTGAAGCAAGTGAAACACGCTGAACCTATGCAGAGGAAGGGATGTAAATTGTGTTTTAAACCAGGACATTTTTGGGTTAAGTGTACAAAGTATAAAGTAAAAGGGGCAAAATTAAAGAAAGCAAAGCAATTGAAGCTGTGTGTCGGATGTTTGTCGGCAGATCATGGTAGTCAGGGTTGTACAAATCCCAAAGTAAGGCCGTGTCGATATTGCCAGCAGAAACACTACAACTATTTGTGTCCGACTGCTCGTTCTGAACCCCATGAACAAACAGTAACCCAAGAACCAACAGTGACAATGGCTGTGGCTTCGAGTCGTAATGCAGTGTTGTTGCCAACGATTCAGATCCCATTGGTTACTCAAACGGGCCAGCAGAGGAAGGTTAGGGCTCTATTAGATCAATGCTCACAACGTACCTTTGTTCTAAGATCAAGTTTAGCAAACTTGAAGGTAAACAAGATGAGAAAGGAACGTTTACAACTGCAAGGATATACTGGCTCTAGGGGTAGTGATGATTATGAGGTAGTGGAGTTGTTTTACCGCAATCGTAGAAAGGTGCGCAGAGTTGAGGGCGGTGGTTGTAGACGAACTACACTAACTATAAGCCAGGGAAGGGGCTGCAACATAATGTGTGGGATCTGAAGACTCGAGGCTACAAGTTAGCAGATCCAAGTGTCACTAGTGGGGATATAGTCGAACTTCTGCTTGGGGTGGACTTTTATTATCACTTTGTACACGCTGGCTATATAAGGGAAGGAAGCATAATTTTGTTACCCACAATTTATGGTTATACACTGAGTGGCACTTATCGGTCAGAAGAAGAAGATACTCAAGTAGAGCTGGTAACTGTTCTAAAACTGGCAGTAGATCCGATAATGGAGTTAGCAAATATTGATGGCAGGAATACTACTCCAGAAATCAAGGATCTGACAGCTCTATGGGACTTAGATCACGTAGGTATTAGTCCCAATGAGACCGATAAGAAGGAGAGAGAGGTATTATGTAACTTCTATGAAACGGTGCAATATTCCAAAGAACAGGGACAATATACTGTGGAATTACCATGGAAAGAAAACGTTGATAAGTTGCCTGACAATTTTAAGTTAGCCTTGGGCAGATTAAGAGGTTTGCAGCGTAAATTCATGAAGGATCCCAATTATTGCAAACAGTATAGTAAAGTCATCCAGGATCAATTAGAAAGAGCTTTCATAGAAAAGGTGGAGGACAAGAGTCTGGTAGGACATCCTGTACACTATCTAGCTCATCATGGTGTCACTAAAGATAGCTTAACGACACCAATTAGAGTAGTGTTTAATTGTTCAGCTAGAGAGCATGAGAGGGCATATAGTCTGAATGACTGCTTACACACAGGCCCATCTTTGGTTAATGACCTCAAGCAGATATTGTTGCGCTTTCGGTGTCATCGTTTTGCCTGGGTGAGCGACATTGAGATGGCATTTCTTATGGTGGGGTTATCTGAAAGGGATAGGGATGCCACTAGATTTCTTTGGCCTGTTGAACCTTTAAATCTAAATAGCCCTTACATGATATATAGGTTCAAGGCAGTATTGTTTGGAGCCAATTGTTCCCAATTCCTCTTGAATGCCACCATACAAACACATTTATCAGTGGTTCAGGAGGATAAAGCCTTGATTTATAAATTAAGGAAAAGGTTATATATTGACAATTCGCAAGGAACCAAGGAAGATGAGGATGCTTTACAACAATTGTGTTGGGATGCCCTGAGAGTATTTTCAAGTGCCAATTTGTCCTTAAGAGAGTGGGTAACAAACAGTGTGAAATTGCGGAAGCTACTCCACCTAAAGGGTTTGGCTTCTGACGTTCAAGACAAGGTAAAAGTACTTGGCACTATTTGGCTAACTGATATAGATATGTTGCAGGTGAAGGGACATGAAAGTAGACCCACAGCAGTGACAAAACGTGAGGTGTTGAGCATAACTGCAGGTGTGTTTGACCCTCTGGGAGTATTATTGCCGGTGATCATCCGTGCAAGAAAATTTGTGCAAGATCTATGGAGCATTGAATGTGGGTGGGATGTTCCCATACCGGAAGATAGAGAGGCTGAATGGCAGGGGATATATGAGGATATGATTAACAGTACCAGTATTGTATTTCCCCGCCAAGTCACTGATAGTAAAAAGGTCACGCTGCATCTATTTAGTGACGCAAGCACCACTGCTTATGGTGTAGCAGCTTACTTAGTTAGTGAGGGAAGTAGTAGATTAGCTATGGCAAAGGCCAAAGTAGCACCCATGAAACCCCTCACTGTACCAAAATTAGAACTGACTGCTGTCATGCTAGCAGCTCGTCTCTCCAAGTATATTTCTGAGGCCTATGCGGACGAGTTAAGCATAGAAAAAATATACCTCTGGACAGACAGACACATAACCCTATACTGGTTGTATAGTAAAAACTGTTGCCTGTATATGTTCAGAACAGAATTGACGAAATAAAGGCATTAGGCCCTGATGCTGAATTTCGTTATGTGTCTACAAAGGACAACACCAGTGATATGGTTTCCTGAGGGGAAGTCACATGCGTCCTTAATAAGTTCTTCTTTGTGGTGGGGAGGGCCCACATGGCTACCTCACCAAAAAATGTGGCCGGAAAATGGTCCATTTGAGGAAGTTGGGGACGTCACCACGGGTTGTCTCCTCGATGAGACCCTGTCATTGCCAGTATTGGTAACCCTTCCTGCCATATTGAATTGGGACCGATATGGTTCTTATATGAAGACAAGGCATGTGATGGCGTGGGTATTGAGATTTATCAAGACACTGAAAGATAGGAGACAAAGAACACATGAGGCAATGCCTGCTTATTTGACAGTGCCGGAAATAAGGACAGCAGAATCAGTAATGATTAAATTAGCTCAAATGGAAGAGTACCCTGAGGATTACCATTATTTATTCAGTGGAAAGGGCACACCAAGTAATGCTGTGAAGCAGTTAGGCCTCTATATGGAAGGTGGGCTGTTGTGTTGTAAAGGTAGGTTACAGTTGTCGGACTTAAAGGAGGAGGCAAAGTACCCTATCCTAATACCTAGTAAACATAGGGTAGCAGCTCTCCTTTTTGAGTATTGTCACAAGGTGTGTAGCCATAGTGGAGTAAGTTATGTTGTAAGTTACATAAGACAAAGATTTTGGATTACCAGGATCAGACAAGTTGTAAAGAAGGTTTTAAGGAAATGTTTAACTTGTAAAAGGTTACATAAGGTGCCCCATATTGTGCTGTACAGGCTCCGCCATTACCCTACTTTAGGGTTCAGGAAGTGAATCCAGGCTTTCAAGTAACAGAGAGTAGACTACACAGTGTGCACTCACCTATTAAAGAAAAGGGTATCGTAGGAAAATTACATGCTAGTCTTGTTTACTCCTGTGCAGTTACTAGGGCTATGCACATTGAGACGGATGTCAAAACCTCTCTTTGTGAGTCCCTTCCATTCATGCCTTCCGTCAGGTTCTGTAGCAGGAGAGGCTTCCCTGAACTCATAATTAGTGATAATGTCACTTCACATAATTTATAAGTGTGAGCCAGTGTGTTGAGTGGAGTTAAAATATGATCCAAGGTTACAGAGTGAATTGGTAAAGGTAAGTTGTGGAAGGGCAGTTCATACCGGCCAGGGCGCCATCGGATTCGGATGCCATCTGGGAAAGAGTGATAAGGTAATCCTAGAAGGCTGGCCTTTGAGAAAGGTATTGGGTCCGAGCTTTTAGTAACTCGTGAAGAACAGGTTATGAAAACTGTATTACATTGGAATCCTTGAGGCCACAGTCAATGACCGTCCACTTGGACCCTATACATACGGTGACCTTGAAGAGCCACTCCCTATTACTCCTTCACATAACTTATTAATGGGAGTTGCGTCCGGTAGACAGTTCCACAAGAAACAGGAAGTCAGGGATGATGGGATCTCACGGACATCACCTGGGGGACTAATTCGGGAATAAACAGACGTCTCCTATACGTGACAAAGATTTCACCAAAGATCTGTGGAGGAGATGGACCACTGACTACCTAGTATCTCTCAGGGAGCAACACCGTCAATTGACATACAAGAAAGAGAAGGCAGCACCT
Organism: Coenobita brevimanus; assembly: GCF_032717465.1. Taxonomy (NCBI): domain Eukaryota; kingdom Metazoa; phylum Arthropoda; class Malacostraca; order Decapoda; family Coenobitidae; genus Coenobita; species Coenobita brevimanus. Next base: position 19,975,558 of record NC_136993.1, read on the forward strand.
GCCTCAAGCTGTGGGGATGTGCTGAAGTACACGCACGATGGACCTCAATCTTCTCTGGCGACTTGGTCCGGGTTACCAAATTGTTACATTGGTCCCGATCAAGAATGTAGGGTAATGCAGCTAAGGACAAGCGCCGGTTTGACCACGAGACCAGTGGTTAAGCTTCGTGCAATCCCTTAGAAACTGATATAGAAGGGAAAGATGACAGCCAAACCGGCGCTATCCCAACACCCCCTACACCCATAAATTGACTAACAATGTGATGCTCACGTTGAGGACATCACCGTGCAGACTGCCTATAGGTTCCTCCCCAACTATGGCGTACCCTGATTGGGACGGGAGAGTAAATATTGTGGCTATACAGTATTCTTTGGGCAGGGGGAGTATGTCGACTGGATTTCGGGTTTAAATATTCCCGTCCACGACAGCTACACCTTTGTAAATAAATTATTAGTATTGTATAATTTGGGTAAAAATATTATTTTATCACTAGAAATAAATCTGGTCATGGAGAAAATAACGTATTTAAGTTAGAATGGATTTTTAGTAATGTTAAGTTTCATTTGATTACTTTTTGTGCATCGAAGCTTGCTCGAAGCTTGACCAGTTCTCAACTCTGCCAATAAACAGTAAACATATGTGCCTCTCTAAACTCTCTACAACGATCAGCCATCTCTGTATTGTTTATTACCGTCAACACCACAGCTAAGTACTCTGCATATTTATCAAGCCTAGCATATTTATAATGAGTACTGATCAAAACGCCATATTCACATGCCGTTTATTATAATGGTGAGTTGTTGTTTCACTTTGTGTTAGTTAACAATTAAGACTTACAGTGATAATAATTCAACACTATATATATATATATATATATATATATATATATATATATATGTGTGTGTGTGTGTGTGTGTGTGTCTGTGCATATATGTTTGTAATGGACATCGACAACTTTATTATTTATCAGTAAATAAATCTATGAAATATAATACAGTAGATGGTGAAATGTCCAGTGGATATATTACTATAGGCAGGCTTGTGACTATCTGTTGCCCGTGAGGTTGCCACTTCCTATTTGAACACACATCGCAGTTGACGCTCACCTCGCCGCTCATCGCTTTGATGCCACCTCCCTGCTCGTCGTGTTCGGTGTGGCTTGCATAGCCTAAGAGGTACATGACCTTTCTGGAGTAGAAAGAAAGACTGAACTATAACAAAATAAGATTAGAGTATTTGGTTTTTTGGTTTCAAACATGCTGAGTACCCTAGCTAGTGTAGATACATATCTCTCTCTCTCTCTCTCTCTCTCTCTCTCTATATATATATATATATATATATATATATATATATATATATATACACATAGGCGGCAAGGTCTTTCAAAAGTCTCTCACTAATACCGTTTTC
>NC_136993.1:19982067-19984567 GCF_032717465.1 Coenobita brevimanus
TGAGATGAAGGAATGGAGTGGAGAGGTATATGATAGAGAGGGATGTGAACTGGGAACAGGGCAGTGAAATGGCGGGGGACAGGGTGACGTGGAGGCGATTTGTTTGTGGCCACCCCATATAACGTATTAAGGCGTCTGGCAATAGGTAGATAGATAGACTTCACTGTTTTCAAAAGTACCAAAGATATACAAACTACACTGCACTGTACCCAAACTGAACTGAAAACCAGCTGAAGTTGCTCTAGTCTCTTTCCCATCCATATATATCCTTCCTTGCTTCTCCAACATTCTAGGACGTGCTGGTCCTGTACCTGCCCCAACAGCAGTTACCAATTTGGAGACATCCAAAACATGCCAGAGTTCTGTTACAGTACATCATACTGTAAATTATTTAGCATACAAACTTAAATTACATAATTTAACAAGCAGTTACATAAATAAAATATTAGAGTAAAAAAGCACAAAAATTTATCCATAACTTACAAAACAAGTATGCTCACAAACAGCAGGCAAACTGGCATCTCTGTCTCATACTGGAGCCACGGCACGGGAAACATTGGGAAACATCTCAGCTACCTAACTGGCAAATCTCACTTCTTAACACTACCCCCTCCCCAGTTCTTTGTCATCCCGACAAAATTACACAACATATACAAACATAATTAACCCTAGATAGGTAAAGTGGGGTCTCAGAGACCCCAGTCCCTGAAATTTAATTTTAAAAAATATGAGCATAAGGTCTACAGATCTGTCCGTCTCATTACCTTCCTGCCTAGTGATGCTCTTCATGTCATGGGGATGATCGGTCACTTAGCTGTACGTCACACTGGCTCTGATTTTGCTCTAGAGCTCATGGAGGGCATGTTAGACCCAGATTACCTATAATGTAACCTCAGTTAGAAGCCCTTGTGAATATTTGAATGTAACCTCCAGTTGTAAAGCTTTCTTGTGAATTTTTAATTTCAATACAGTGAGGTCCTTTCTAAATACCTTCTTGTAAGTACAGGACCACCTAAAGAAATCATGGTTCTACTTCTTTTCAATTAAGTGCAAGATCATGCATTATTTAACTTGCAAATTTTTATATGCTGAAGTAATAATTAACCAGAAAATTTTTATACTGAACATTTTTATAACCATTTTTTATAAAAATATATATTTTACATATTAAATATATTTATTTCACATTAAACTTTATGCCCTCTGGCCCTACCTGTAGACAAGGGTGGGGTTGAATTATTTGTGTATTGAAGCATTTTGAAATATCTCAAACGGAAGTTATTTTTTTTTTTCCGTGGGGTCTGTCAGACCTCACGTTACCTAATATAGTAACAAAATCAGGATTACCTTACAAGGGTTAATCCTAATGAAACATCCAAATATACACAAAATAATCCATTGACTTATCAGGTCTTCTTCTGTGCTGCTTTCAATGACATCCTTCGTCGTCCTCCACACAGTCCACCCCTCCAGGAAGGTCTTGGTCCTCTTCGTGATTCACATCTCTTGGGAAACTGTCATCATTCTCTTGCACTTCAGCTCCTTAGTCCTCCTCAACATCTTTGGCTGCACGAGAGCAGGACTGCTCGGGAATGTCCCAGCTGAACTGTTCTGGCCCATGGTACTGCCACAGACGGTTCAAGTGTACCACTTTTAGGCGTGAATTCCTGAATCCGATACATTACATCTGATAGGTGGTCCAACATAGTGTAAGGCCCATTCCATGGGCTCTGCAGCTTCGGTGACTGTCCTTTCTTTCCCTGAGGATTGTATAACCAAACTTGGTCACCATCCTCGAAGCTCATCTCACTTGCCTTGGCATCATACTTGAATTTCATCACCTCTCCTGAAAGTTTCAGGGCTGCTCACACTTGATGTACCTTAGCCAGCCTTTCCTGAAGTGCTTTGCATAGCCGGTGGTGTCTGTGGGCATCTTTTCATCAAGTGTTCTTCTCAATAACAAGTCAACGGGTAAGCGTAACTCGTGGCCCAACATCAGTTTTGCAGGGGTGTAACCGGTAGACTGATGGGATGCAGACCAATATGCCATGAACAATGCAGGTGATTTCTGGTCCCATTCTGTTTGTCCCACTAGCAGAACTTGGCCAGTTCTTGTCCCAGGGTCCAGTTGAACTTCTCCACCATCCCATCTGACTGTGGTCTTAGTGGGGTTGTTCTGGTGTTCTTGACCCTCAATAACTTGCAGCACTCATGAAACACAGCAGACTCGAAGTTTCTACCCTGGTCTGAAAGTAGCTCTTGTGGCATCCCAAAACGACAGAAAAACTGATCAACCAAAGCCTGAGCAACAGTCGCAGCCTCTTGATTGGGGATGGCGTAGGCATTTGGCCACTTTGTGAAGTAGTCCATGGTGACACATATATATATTGGTTTCCTCTTTCAATGAGTGGCATAGGTCCAGCAATGTCCACAGCAACTCTTTCCATTGGTGCACCCACTTGGTACAGCTGAAGAGGGGTACAACCACGTTTCTTGGGTA